>NW_023425427.1:50837746-50846907 GCF_014108245.1 Pipistrellus kuhlii
CCACATCGGGGAGGCTGGCATCTCTGACATGTACTGGTGTTTGCAGTGACTCTCCTGGGAGGTGCGTGTGTTGGCCCTCTGTCCCGTTAGAAGACAGGGACCATCGATGGTTCTCTGCGCCACAGAGATGTGACATCTTTCTCTGGCCTTGGTGTGTGAGGAATGCTTTCCATCTTGCGATTTCTCTTTCCAGCTTTTGGCCTTTTTCTCCTTTTTGTTTGGGGCACAGAAAGAGCCAGCCATTGCCTGAGTGCCTTCTGGCCCTGGGCTCACACTTAGTATAGCAGTCTCTACCTCGAGGTGATGCACACAATTATTAAAGGGCCTCTTTTCTTACATCTGATCTCCAATCCATCTGGGATTTCCTTTTCAAATAACAAACATTGGATGTCAGATAAAAACAAACAAAAAATATGTGAGAAGACACAAAAAGGACCTATGGTAAGATTCCATTGATAGGAACCATTTGAATAGTTAAAGGAGCAGAGACAGAAAGCAGCTCAGGGGCTGCCAGAGGCAGGAAGAGTGTGAGTGAGCACTGTTGGTACAGGGGTTACTTTAAGGAGGACAGAACTTTCTACAACTAGAAAGTTTTCTTGGCTGCACAGCATGGTGAATGCACTTCATGCACAGGAATGGCACAGTTTAAAATATAAACAAACCGTTTATTTAAAACTTAAACCATTTTAGCTTACCTAATAAAACAGTAATATGCAAATTAACCATCACTCAGCTACATAAAAGGAAAATGTAAAAATGAACAGAAATGAAATGTCAAGGAGGGAAACAGTGAGAATTGGGGAGCAGGTTCCCCAAGCAGGGGGGCTCGGTTTCCCATTGGGTGAGGAGGAGTAGTCCAAGGTGGCATGGCCACTGTGGGTGGACACCCCTCCAGGTCTGTAGTGAGATCCATGTCGGTCCCTGCATGGTGCACCTTGTGATGTATGATTCCTGGTAAAGCAGCAGCAGCTTGCTCTGCCTTCTGGGTTGGTGCTGGAGTTGTGAGAGGAGAAATGATCACCCATGAGCTGTTATTTGCAGGTGCCCCCAACCCCCAAACAAAGCTCAGCCTTAGCCCAGGACCCATCCCAGGACATCCTCGCCACAAGCCACCCAGCAGATGGGTGGTCTGAGGCCTTTGCTTTCCATTGCCCTTGGGAGCTCCCTGTGAGATGGTACTGGCCCCTTCCCATCAGCTCACATCACCTCCACTTCCCACCCAACCCCACCCCCTCCAACATCTCACCCTTGTGCTGGGCAGCCCTGCATTCCAGGTCCCTGGGCCTGGATGTTTGGAGGAGGCCACCATGATCCAGGCGGGGAGTGAGCAGCTGCCTCTGGAGCCTGAGCGGCTTTGGGTGGGGAGGATAGTGGGGCCTGGGCCGCTTTTGGGGAGGAGACCTTGTCCTGCCATCAACAGGCTCTGGTTCCCCTGGCCCCCATGGGCCACAGGCTGTGCAGGCCTGCTCTGGCCCTCACTTGTGCCCATGGGGCTGGGGTTTCCGTCCAGCATATGCTGCTCCTCCATGATCTGGGGTGGGCGCTGCAAGGACAGTAACCATCAGCCAGTGCGGATGCCTCCCGCTCTGCCAGGCCCTGATCCCTGCTGCTCCTTCTCTGGGATGCGGTCCAGCCTTGTAGTGCTATGTCTATACAGACCTCCCAAAGAAATGTTGGGGCAGGCTGGATGAGAGGGTGGGCAGGGGAGGGCTTATGTACCTCCAGGGTCTAAATATCCAGCAGAGGGCACCAACTCCACCCTCATAGGGGAAATGAGCTTCAGCTGCAGTGTAGGCATAAACCTGGGGTAGCAGAAGCAGCTCACACACCATGTCCACACCCCCAGCCCTGGCCTGGGGTCTGAACTTGACAGAAACCATTCCCTGGCCCCTACCCTTAACTTCTCAGGCCCCCCCTCCCATCCCCCCAGCAGTGACCTCACAGCCTGATGACAGAGCCCAACAGTCCTGGAACCCGTAGCCAGGCAGCCGCGTTCTGAAGCAGCCCCTGTGCCCTGCCAGAGACAGCCTCGCCAGCATGCTGTGCTGTGTGCCGCTGCCCCGCCGCCCGGAAGGGCCCAGAGCCCACAGGGAAGGCTTCTTCCTCCGCTGCCTCAGCTGCCTCCGCACTCAGCCCCACACTCAGCCCCGCACCCAGCGCTGGACCCAGCCCCGACGCCCCTGGTGCTGGCCCTTTGTTTGGAGGAACCCAGAGGTAACACAGGGAGGCCCAGGGCACGTTTCTCAGAGCCAGCCCACCACTCTCATGCCCTCCCCAACCCTGTGTCCCATCCTCGTGTGTGTGTGTGTGTGTGTGACCGTGTGTGTGTGTGTGTGTGTGACCGTGTGTGTGTGTGTGTGTGTGTGTGTTTGATGGTAGGGGATTAGGTGGTTGAATCTGGAGGGCCTGGCCTGAGCAGGAGCATGCTGAGGTTCTGGCATCCTAAGCCTGTTGGTCTGTCATGCTCACCCCCGGTGGACACGGATTGTGGGCACCTTCCTCTGCCTGAAGTTTAGGCTGATCCCGGAGGGGAATCTCCTTGCCCCTATTCCACCCCTCCCTGGGTGGACTTCTGTACAGACTCAGGGCTTGGCCTGATCCCAGAGCAGCAGGGACCAGGGCCTGGCAGGTCGGGAGGCCTTCGCCTTGGCTGATGGTCACTGTCCTTGCAGCGCCCAACCCAGATGATGGAGGAGGAGCAGATGCTGGACGGAGAACCCTGCCCCTTGGGCACGAGTGAGGGCCAGAGCAGGCCTGCAGAGCGTGTGGCCTGCTGGGGACCAGGGGAACCAGAGCCTGTGGATGGCAGGATGAGGTCTAATCCCAGGAAGCGGCCCAGGGCCCACTCTCCTCCCAGCCCAAAGCCTCTCAGGTTCCACCGCCAGCTGCTCACTCCCCCCCTGGATCACAGTGGCCACCTCCAAACAGCCAGGCCCAGGAACCTGGAGCGCCGGGCGGCCAAGCCCATGGGTGAGATGTTGGAGGGGGTAGGGATGGGTAGGGAGTGGAAGTGATGTGAGCTGATGGACAGGAGGCAGTGCCTTCTCACAGGGAGCTCTCAGAGGCCAGAGGAAAACAAAGACTATCCTCAGACCACCCATCTGCTGGGCAGCCTGTGCTGGAGGATGTCCGGGGTGGGTCCTGGGCTGAGGCTGTGCTCTGTCCTTAGGGGGCACCTGAAATACCAGCTCATGTGTGATCTGTTCTCTCAAACCTCCAGCACCAGCCAAGGACGCAGAGAGAGCTGCTGCTGCTCTACCTGGAACCAAACAGGTTAAGGGGTGCCAGATGGACACGGACCTGTTTGCACCTCCATCCCCAAAGGTCATGTCACCTCGGAAACCTGCTCCAGCTGCTACTGTGAAGCCACCTCTGTCCCAGGAGGGATATCCTTCTTTAAAGAAGATCTTAGCATACTTGTCCTGGTTATTTACTCCCCCAAGCCAACCCGAGTTAGTGGTAGCCTTCTACCTACTTATCTTTTCGCTTGTTGTAGGTATTATGTTCTTATGTTACGTAGTGTATGATGTATTTTTTGTTACATTATAAATAAAATATTATTTTATATTTTAAATTTTGCCATTCCAGAGCATGAATTATATTTACGATGTGGTGCAATGAACATCACTCTCTAGAAAGTTCCAATAGGAAACCTGCCCCTAAAGTCCTTTCTTACAACCCTCTTTCCATGACAACCCCTGGTCTGTTCTCTGTCTCTGATCCTTTACTGATTCTGGACATTTCCCTAAATGGAATCTTATAACCGGTAAGATTACACACACACACAGACACACACAGACATACACACGGAGAGACACACTCACACACGAACACACACACACACACACACACACACACAAACACACACACATATATTTTAAATCTGAAATAGCCGTTTTGTTATATGAAATGGCAACCCAAGATTTATTAAGCCTCTCCTGGAACATCAGGATTTCTGCTTTTTATTCCATAACTAGAGGCCTGGTGCTCATATTTTTGCATAGGAGGGATCTGGCCTGGCCTCCATAATCAGAGCGAATCAGCCTGGCTGTGAGGGAGGAAATGAGGGAGGTTGGCAGGCTGGCCCAGTTCCCTGGTCAAATGCCTGGTCAAACTCCCAGTTTAGGAGAAAATCCCTTTATAATATGGGATTATGGTAAATGGTATGTCTATGACCATAAACCTATACTTAGGACATGGGCCTAAAGTGGAGAGCACCATAGCAGGGGAAGGATTTCACAGAACATCTGGCTGTGAACATCAGCCAGGACTCCAGCCACTGGATAAGAGGGGCATCCACTAGAACCATAGGTGCCTGCAGTCTTAAGTGGCCAGCACACAGAATCCCCCATGTGGTTACTGACTCTGGGCTCTGCTGGGGCAAATGCAGCTCATAGCAGACTGTAGTCAAACAGGAAGAGACTGGGTTGAATGGCTTCAGGATGAAGATGCCAAAGTTCCTTCCTGTGCTAAGTCCATCTCTCACACCACCCACAGAGCACATCATACATGGACTGAGCACTCTTCTCCATAAAGCATCAGTCTGGGTGAATATATTAGCCTCGCTCTCCCGACTCCCTGTGACCCAACCCTGCCAAGCTCACACTTTGTAGAGGTGTCTCTGGGCTGGGACCACACAGCGCTTGAAAGGCAGTCCACCTTGGAAAGCTCTCGAGGATTTCCAGGCTGACTCTGGGTGGCGAAGGCACACAGGGAGAGACTGAGTTGTGTGGCTCTGGTCTGTCAGCAGTTTTTCCCTTACAAACCAGACCAGTGCAGCCATTTCTGTGAAGAGCCTTCTCTTCTCAGGTCCACATTTTAGTCTATTTCAACCGGATAACCCCTTCTGGCCTTACCCTGAGGACCTACTGAGCCCTTCCCCTACAACAAAGTTCTGCAGGCCCTAGGCAGGTGGCAGCTGCCTTTGGTGCAGCCTGAGATATTTGCAGAGTAGCCCCGGATACAGTGCTGGTGCACAGTTTGAATCTGTGAACACCACGGCTAAATATCACTGGCCCTTACAAAGTTTTACCTCCCATAACTCACATACCACCAGGGGCTCTTCCAGAGACTGGGTCTTATAGGCAGAAAGAATGTGGAATGGATCTCAGGGTCCCCAAGCCTTTAGCTGGCCTGCCCCCGTGCTCAGTTAAGAACGGAACCTGAGCTTAGTATGCAACCTGGATCTTCTCATATGCACACAGCCCCAGCATGGCAACCACAAACGTTGGGTTGCTTTGGAGCTCTAAAGAGTTAGCCCTGGGCCAGTTAAAGACAGCATCTGACATTGAACTACACTGGAGTCTCTCGCAAAGGACCCTGAGCCCACACACGTGATGGTAGTTTTCAGACCATTTCAGAGCTTGATCTAAGTAGCTCTGCAAGCAGCACACACAAAAAGAGAACTTGTCCGGTATCAGACAATGCTAGATGAACTCTGCTCCATGATGGCAGCCCTTATCAGAAACTCTTACTATGGGATTAGGGTCTGTGGGAAACATGCCAGGTCCCTGGATATTTAAGGCCAGTGGGAGCACAGAGGCGATGGTATCAATATACCAGAATGGCCAAAGGCTGCTCTGGGCATGTGCCTAAATGGGATGTTCAAGGACTCGGAGCCTGGGAATCCCTATTGGGCCAAGAGACAGGATCAGGTGCAAGGACACAAGATACACTATGCCCTTCAGTAGGCAATATGATTGCTATAACTATTGGTACAAAGCCTTCTTTGTCTAACTGGTGTAAAAGTAAGTTACTGACCAGCTAGTCTGCTGGAGTGTGAAGACACAGCCGAAGCTGCTGAGCAAAGGGCTCAGGTACTGCTATGATGTAAGGTGGTGAGTTTAGAGGCAGTGTGGGGCTGCTCAGGTAATAATTGCAGGCACAGAGATTGATGCTGCTTTGTGGGAAAAATATCTCTGTTCACTAGCCAGTGCCTGGCTGCCTGGGTTCTACCTCACATGGACTTTGGACTTTGCTGTGAGAACTGCTCTTGACTGATGGCTCTATGGCTACTTAATTCAGCAATAAAGACTCATTCTTACATACCCACAATATCTCATGGCTTCTCCGTCTAGGACTTGGCACCCTAGGAGGTCCAGCCCCAGGCAGAGGTGCTCAGGCCGAACACCTGTTACTAGTGAGCAGAGGGTAAAGGAGGAACTTGGACTAAGTTCCCAATAGTTAGTACAGTAGGCAGGGTTCAAGCAGGAACCAGCCCTGGCATAGTCTAATGGGAGAATTTAAAAGAACACATGGATAAAATGCCACTCAGAGCCAGTCAGACCAGCAGAGTTATGCAGGAGTCCAGCTGGCTCTGACAGGGTCAATTCTCATATTCAGCTAGCCTGAAGTCAATGCCACCCATCGACACACTAACGGCATTCAAGACTCAACTACAACAGGATGCCTGTCATAACCCCTACAAAGAATATTCCTGGAGCACCTACATCAGGTGATCAGAGAGACTGCACCACTGAGCCCTTCAGGGTATCTACATTTTACCAGGACTGGAAGACAGAGCAGCTCCACCTGACACAGAAACAAATGCAGAGGGGCAACCAAAAGGAAAAGACAAAGACACATACCCCAAATGAAAGAATCAGATAAATCCCCAGAAAAAAGAACTAAATGAAATAGAGGCAAGCAATCTACCAGATACAAAGTACAAAACCATAATACAAGGATGCTCAAGAAATTTAGGAGAGGAATATAGCAACTCAGTGAAAACATGATCAAAGAGAGTAAGTGTAAAAAGAGTTATAGAAACTAAGAAAAACTATCATAAATAAATGATAAAATATCTGAAATGAGCAATCTATCTATCTATCTAGTTTTAGATAGTTAGATTGCTCATTCCATATATATATATGAAAGCCTAGGTGGCTGGCTGACCTGACAACTGTTTGACCAATAACTATAATGCACATTGAATACCAGGAGGCAGATGCTCAATTCAGGAGCTGTCACCTGGGTTGACTTGGCAGCTGTGGTTCTTGGGTGATGTTCCTGGAACCAGAGAAGAAGGTGCCTAATTCAAGGGGAGTGTCACCTAAGAACCCCCCTCTTGCAATCTTGGACCCCTAGGGGGATGCAGGAGAGCCAGTTTCAGCTAATCCCGGGAGGCCAGACCAAGGGAACCCACTGGTGCATGAATCCATGCACTGGGCCTCTATTTTAATATAAAAAAGGCTAATAAGCAAATCTACCAAAGATCAGAATGACCTGTTGGTATGATATGCTATGACCACCATGGGCCAGACCCTCAATGCAGGAGCTGCCCCTGGTGGTAAGTATACTCCCACAGGAAGAGCACCATTCAGCCAGAAGTCAGGCTTCCTGCTTCTGAGAGCTGCCTAGGAGGTAGGAGAGGCTCCCACCACCACCGCTGGGCTTATGGCTGGCAAGCACAGCTGTGGTGGCAGGAGCCTCTCTTTTCTCTGTGGCAGTACTATGGACCCTTTGGGGCCCCGGACTGTGAGAGGGCACAGGCCAGGCTGTGAGACCTCCCTTCAGAGCACAAATGTTGTGTAGCAGGACTCTAGTATTGTATAAGGATTCAACAACAGATAAGATGAAACAGAGGATTGACTCAGAGTTTTGAAAGATAAAGTGGCAGAAAACATTCAGTGTGAGCCATTAAAAGAAGAACAAATATAAAAACAAGAGGATAGTTTAAGGGACCTCTGGAACAACATCAAATTTGACAACATCTACAACATAGGAGTGCCAGAAAGACCAAAGATAGAGCAAGGAATTGAGAACTTATTAGAAGTAAATGACAAACTGCAATACTCTGGCAAAGGAATTAAACATACAGGTCCAAGAAGTTCAAAGATTCCCCAAGAAGAACAACCCAACCAGGCCAATACCAAGATGTATCATGATTAAAATGAATGTTAGAGCACTGGCTTGTGGCTCAGTGGGTGAACACCATCCCAAGCTCCAAGAAGTCATGTGTTTGATTTCAGATTGGGACACATACCTGGGTTGCAGGCTTATTCTCAAGTGTGGGGGAGTGGGGTATGCAGGAATCAGCAGATCAATGTTTCTATCTCTCCATCTCCCTCCCTCGCTCTCTTGAATTAATTAATTCATATGAAAAACAAATAAATAAATGCCAGAAGTTAAAAACAAAGAGGGTCTCTTACTGGCAGCAAGAAAAACACACTTAGTTACCTATAAGAGAGCTCCTAAAAGACTGTCAACTAATTGTTTAGCAGAAGCATTTAAATTCTAAGAAAGTTGGCATGAAATAGTCAAAGCAATGAATAGCAAGTGCTTACAACCAACACTTCTCAGGAAGGCTATTGTTTAAAATGGAAAGAGAAATAAAGAGCTTCCCAGAAAAGAAAAGACTTAAAGAAGTTCATTACCACCCAACCAGTAACATAAAAATGATAAAGAGACAACATTAAGAAGAAGAAAGAAAACAGAAAAGAGAAACGAAATTATAAAGAATAGCATAGGAAATTATTTACTCATTAATAATTACTTTAAATGAAATTGGATTTGGTGTTCCAATTTTAAAAAAAGGTTCAACACCAAAAAAAACACAAACCTCTCTATTAAAAAATGGGCAAAGGACTGAATGGACACTTCTCCAAAGAGGACAGACAGATGGCCAACAGACATATGAAAAGATGCTCAATGTCACTAATCATCAGAGGAATAAAAATAAAAACCACAATGACATACCACTTCACACCTGTCAGAATGGCTATCATCAATAAATAAACAAACAAAACCTGTTGATGAAGATGTGAAGTAAAGTGAGTTTATGGGCCTGCAGATTGGTAGAGCTAACATGAAAACCAGTATAGAGGTTCCTCAAAAAATTTTAAATATAACTACATTATGATCTAGAAATTCTACTTCTGGATATTTTTCAATAGAAAGCTAAAAGCCTAATTCAAAAAGATATAGACAATCACATGTTCATTGCTACATTATTTAAAATTGCCAATGTATGAAAGCAACACCAGTGTCCATCAATAGATAAATGGATTAAGAAGAGATAGCACATATATATGATAGAATATCACTTGGCAATAAAAAAAGCAAATCTTACCATTTGCAACAACACAGGTACATCTAGTTGGTATTATGCTAAGTGAAGTAAGTCAGAGAAATCAATACTATATGATTCACTACAATTGGAA